>NC_083615.1:29788622-29828622 GCF_963584025.1 Labrus mixtus
CGTTTAATCACCCCCCCCCCCCCCCCCCCCAGTGCCACAGTTACCACCACTGCAACCACCAGTTTAACTGTGTTTATCCCCCATCCTCCTACTGGGGTTTTAAAACAAGTAACTTACAGAACCATGGCTGCTCGAGTGGCATAAGCAGCCATTTACATTTAAGGCGAGTGTTAGCTGTATAACATCTCTGTTAATTTACACCCAGGCTTTACAGTAATCACATTAAAGAGAGTCAAAGCCACCCAACCAGTCGGAATGGTTTGAAGCGTCGCCCGCTGTGCAAATGGACGGTGAGTGGTGTGACTGGTAATGATGAGAGGCAGCTGTGTGTTTCACACTGTGTTTCCCTTTGTGATAACACATTTAGCTTCCCTAAAAATACCACATAGTCACTGCGGTGTCTTATTTTTGTCTAATGTAATGGCAGTTTTTCGGGGGGGGTGGTAGGGAAATGGTGCCCTCATCAGGTAACACATTTTACAGTCCAACTGGATTGTGTTTGTAGTTGTTTTACTTTGCAAATGCAAATATTGGACTTTAGTGTGTGGGCCCTGACAGTAATGTCTGGTTAGTCTACAGTCAGACCAGCACACTCCTAAAGTGACCGGCTCCTTCTACAGTACTGTGGTCTCATGACATTCCTCGTGTCTTGCGAAACTCGTGGGTTATTTGACCTGTAATACAAGCCCATACAAGCCACGTGCAAAGTGGGCTGTGTCCTGACATCACCATGGGCAGGAAGTTGGCATCTCTTCCTGGGATGAGTTCACCGATTGTTGCAGAAAGATGTGCCCTGATCTTAATGTTGCTGGAGTGTTCTTCCATCACCATGGCCTTTGAGTGGACACATTTCATCTGCTGGGTAAACCTCTTTCATGCAGGTGTTGTGACTGTTGACAAAGGATAAGTAAAAGGGGTGATAACAAGTTTTTGTATTTGTTTAGTCTTTCTCAAAGAATGTGAAGAAAGTTGTTTGCGGGTCCTGCTCGTTAAAGTATTGATATGTGATTTTTCACTCTTAAATATAATAGAAATCAAGTATATCCTCTGAAAATAACTCTGTGAGTCATGACTGTCTACAATGGGTGTAACACCCGAGTCCCACTGTCTGTGATGTTTTCAGAGTTTTCAGAGTCATATCTTCAGTTTGTTTACATCGTCAGGACGGCCGGCTGACTCCTCCCCTCACGTATAAAAGTTGTTTAATTGAGGGACTAGAGAAAAGAAGAATAACATACTGTACTCACTGCTTAACTGTGTTTCTAGATCACACTCATTTCAGGTAAATTTACATGCAGTGTGAAGATACGAGCATAATAAAGATCACTAGCATTAGCATGCTAACACAACAATGCAGCGTGAGTTGTTTTGGTTTTCCTGCTGGTGCTCAAGGGCGACATCTGCTGGATCAAAAAATCACATATAAAGCCTTCAAGTAAGCACACTCCATACAGGTCTTTGTTGTGTCGATTGGATATTTGCAGTTTTTCTGATATGCTTTTTTTGGATTTGCCTATGAATTGTATAACTGGCAACCTTTAGGAAGCTGCAACATATTTCTCCTGAAGGACTAGTTTTGAGCTATTGTAGCACATTTGGAGGCCTATGAAGTGAGTTCAACTTACCGAGGGTATTTTCCGGTTACCTGGCTCCACTAGCCCTGACAAATAAGATCTCGCCAAGCGAGAAGCTATAAGCTGGATGAATCAACCCATAGTTTAGCGTGTTCACATTAATGGGGCGGTGTTGGCAGCATATGAGCAATCACAGACATGTTGAAGTCTACTGTCAGCAGATCATCATATTCCACATCTAAACCATATTAGAAAATTATGAATTAGTTAACAGACTACAATCAACAAAGCTTCATTGGAAAATGCAAAAAGACCTGTCATAAAAAAAATAGACTGTGAATGCTTAAAGGAAGAATGTGTGACTTTTTGATCCAGTAGATGTCGCCATTAAGCACCAGCATTAAACCAAATCAAAGTGCTGTTTAGGGACACGTCCACCATACTGAAGCACGAAGGACTTTAGCGCGAGCTGCGAACAAACTTGTCCTTGACCTGGAAGGTTGAGGGTTTGATCCCTAGCTCCTGCAGCAACATGTCTGATGTGACAAGACACTTAACCCCGAATTGCTCCTGCTGCCTCGTCAGCGGCATATGCATCTGTATGAATGGGATTAGTTACTTCTGCTGGTCACTACATAGAAACCTGTACCATCAGTGTGTGAACGTGTAGGTGTGACCTGCGCTTTGAGTAGTCAGAAGACTAGATAAGTGCTATCCAAGCTCAAGTCCATAATAGGCTATGTTATTCCTTTTTTCTCTAGTCAGTCTGCCTTACCCTCAATGTAAACACAGCTCCGACAACAACACAGCCGGCGTCACTCACGCCATCTAACCCATTGTTTACAGTCATGACTCAGAGCTATTTACAAGGGAAACATTTGATTTCTGCTATATTTATTTGTAAAATGTTGCATAGTCTTCCTTTAAAATAAGGACAGGGCTATAATATCAACGGCCATCGTAAGTCAATGATAGGTCTGATTATAATATCTCCCTTTTATATATAAAATGAACTTGTTGCAGATATATTATTGCAGCATGTCTGACAGTTAAAGGCATAATATTTTAGCTACAGCCCTGATGTTAACAAAGGAGTGGTATGGAACTAATTGAATCAATATTAAAGTATTGACTAATAAAAAGCAAAAGAACACTTAATGATTGTCTTATGACTCATAGGTACATGACTATAAGCCTCCTGTGTTTTTTCAGCCTCTGCTGTGGGATGATATCAGTAAAGCAATAGAAAATATGTTTATGTCATACAGGAAAGTCAAAGTGTCTGTCAGTCTCTCTCCCTCTCTCTCTTCCCGTCTCACTATCTGCTCACTGAGCTCTTCAATCGGGACATGTCATTGGTCAGTGGGTGTTTCTTTTCACAAACTTATCTGAAGTTACCCTGCTAACAGAGAATCCTTCTCTGTAGTGTAGAATCAGACCCCACTGTAGTCCAACCTCAGCCACAGGTGTCACATCAGAGCAGTCTAATATACCTGCTCAATTATTCAGAGTGAAGATGTGGCATCAGGGATCATCTTTCTGTCTGACTGTATGGTACAATAAATCTTTCACAGACACTTAATCAAAGGCTGCAGCAGGCCCTGGATGAGCCCAGGCCTACCATTACAGAGCTCCTTGTTGTTAACTGCGGAGCCCCTCTGGTGACATTGATGAACACTTTAGAACTGGTGACCTCCAATTCATAATTTGAGGCCTCAAAACAATAATTTGTGGGCTCAAAATAACTTTTCATACACGCAAAATATCAATTTGTGGCCATGAATTATTATTTCTAGCCTCAAATAGATACCGTCGGCGTTGCGTCATAGCTGGAGGCGGGGCCTCCCGTGGGGGAAAATAATCCTTTCCCCCAGCCACCAATAATTCAAACGTCTGGATTTTTCCCCCCTCAGCGCTAACCGGATGTGACCTTTTGTGGGCGTTCCCCTTAATGCCGACTGTATTATTATTTTGTGGGTGCAAATTCTAAAATGTTCACCAATGTCACCAGAGGGACTCCATAACATACAGAGGAAATGTAAGTCTTTTTTTTTTTTTTATCTAGGTTAAGTTTTCCATTCACCACCACTTTTTCTGATCAGGAAGTTCTGCAGAGGGAGAGCAGCTTTAACATGTTCTCTGAAGTCCCAGTTCTGCATCTGCAGCCTCATCATCTTTGGCATTGCTTCAAGAATTCTATACATTTGGTTAAGAGAACCCCTCACACATAGAGATACAATATGTAAGGAACCTCTCGCAGTTTAATCTCAAAAGATTGAACTGCTGCATACTTTCTTTCACATCAGACAAATATCTTCTCTGGGTGGGAACTTTGGCTGCTATCATTACAAAACAAAGCATTTCTTAATGAAACCAATGCTCGTTCTCCAAACTTAACAAAGGCATGTTGAAACACATTGGGGGTTTTTAAGTGTTGTAAGATAATTTTGGTATAATTATTGTTTCATGAACCATAGTTAAGCTGCACAGTAAAGGTGTGTGCTGTCACATGTTTGCACAGTGGTGTGTACATTTCCAGGTTGTGCAGGTCAGAACACACCCTGACTTTACAAACTGGAGTTGGCAGGTGTTATACTTGCATGATTGAATGCTTGCACAAGTTGTGGCCTCAAAAGATTCATACAAACAAATGTCTTTTTTTTTTATAAAACTAGAAGAAAAGAAAGGAACCATTTGGGTCGAGACTTTAACCTGTGAAGTTTGACAAGAGGTTCTAAAGTTTGGCCTACAGTTCTGACTTTTCACCATGGGGTCTAACAAGAATTCTCCTATGGGATTTTTTTCATTTGATTTTGGATCATTGCAGAAAATAATCTCTGTGGCAAACGCTCGTTTCTGAAGCGTAGGCGTTTTGTTCTTCAGGATAATCTTCACAGATGAACATCATTTTTATGATGTTTGAAGAGTTAATGCGGCCGACAGAAGTAAAAAGCTAACGTTATGCTACAAGCTAACTACACCACGGTGGGATGATCATGACGTCACTAGCGTTATGCTTCAGACGATCTACGATGAGCTAATCAGCGGTTTTGACAAGCTAGCAAAACCGAAACTTACTACATTATTTATTAACCTAATATTTGCCTTGAATGACAATTGGAAAATACTATATATTGATAAATCTACAAGAGTTTTCAAGAGCACTGAAAAACACGACTAGAGGCTCTAAGGTGGACTAGTGAGAGAGTTCCCGGCCTCTGCGTGATGATGTTTAATGTCCCCGACAACCACTGTAGTCACATTTAGTCACTTGTTAGCAACCGCCTTTTTAAAGACGCGTAAAAACTTCAAATAAAGTGGGGGTATTACCTAACGTAGTTTATGTGGTCTAACAAAACACCAACATCTCTTCAGCTTGTGTTAACCACAGACCTTATTTCAGGCGTCTAACCACAAACCCATTCAAAATCCCTGTTGACTTAGACCCCATGGCGCTAACATGCTAACTTACTTCCGGGTTTTAGGACTCATTCCTGTGGCGCTCTATTGCATTGAAAGTTTAAAATTCTGGTGTTGGGATGACCACAGAACCCTAAATATTCTTACTCTTTGACATTGACATACATTTGACACACTGACCATATACACACTATGACTGCTTTGTGTGTATTTTTGTACTACAGTATATGCTTCTTAGTGATTAAGGCATATTTAACTCGTTCTTAAATGAGCATGGTGTCATAGAAGTTTTACCCATAAATCTTTCATGCACAGTACACAATGAGTGCAACGTCTGAGTTTTTTTAAATAGTAAGTGTTTACTATCATCATGGCCTTACAAATATCAGAAGGAGAAGTGGAGGTTGTGTGATGCCTGTTGATGAAATAGATGCAGTGTTTTTTTACCCTCTGTCAAAGAGAAACATCCAACACAAGACTGTGTGTGCATGGCTAACGTGCCTAAAGCATGTGAGAGCTGATGAAAGGAACTAAAGAACGTTGAGTGATCTGACGAAACCAAAGTGATCTTTTAGATTGTCATGCTTAACGCTGCATTAGTGTGAGCTCGGCACTGGGAATCGGCAGAACCTCATTGTCGATGGCCGAGGGTGCTGGTCAATGTGAAGTGGTCATATTATGTTGATCTTTTTAAAAGGGATCATTCCTGGGAATTTCCATATTTGAGTTCTTCCATTAGACTCACAACAGAAGGCTTAATCTGACTCATCGACACAGCATTTATCTTCACGCTGACTCGTGTGTCATCAATTTGCTGCTGCCTATATTGATGATTAAATGTAACATTTAAAATGTGGCATTCTTAATGCATTTCCCTGACAATTTGCCTCACATATGACATGACTGAGAGTATTGTAAACAGAAGGAGAGGTCCGTTGATGTCGTACAGCAGTGTAAAGTGGTTACAGTAGCATGATGTGAGGTTAAACTGAAACCAAATTGTAACAATATATAAAATTTAGCTTTTGAGTGGTGTTTTATTTTCTTCAGTTTATCAGATATTGTACATTGATGTATCATTTTATGATCGGTTACCTGTTCTGTTGTCAGAGAATCACTCTATCCTGATACTCTAGTGGGACATGTATTGCATATGGAAAGGTGTGGTTCGCAGACCTACTTTACACCTAAACTGCCTCATATCAGGTTATTGTTCAAATAAGAGAATCATCTATAAAAAGCAACCGTCTACTAATGTATCAATTATCTTGACCGCAGAGCTTTGTGCGCTGATACAGAGAAGGGAGGGCGAGATTGTGCAGAGCTCAGCAAAACATTGATCTTACTGAATGACTTGTCAAATGAAATAATAATTATAATAAATAATTATGATATCTTACTGATTTCATCATACAACAGAGAGAAAACACTGACACTGTTTCCTTGTACTTTTAAGACAAAAATGTAAGGCCTTATGAGCAGTGAATAATGTAATAGAATATACTACAGATGTTATTATAGTGCACAAATGAAGTGTTAGTGAAAGCCTTCATTTTTCACATTGACACAGCCAGCAGTTCTTTTGCCACCTGTCCTCCCTGCATTCAGCAGCTGATGCTGTGATGCTTAACTGTTTTATTATTATAGTTTGCTTTGAGTTGGTAAAATATGCTGCTGTGCTGCCAGGTAAATTCTCTGTTTATGATTTGGAATAGGCTGCAAACTCCACCTTTTTTTTTTTTTGTAACTGGACCCTCGGAGACCCTGGGTCGAATTTTGAGTTAATAATAACCCTAACTAATTGCTAGTGTTAGGGTAGCCTTATAACCAATACCTGGGTATGGAAGTTGCTTTAATGGCACAGGTGACTTCCCAACAGTGTGTGATGCTCTTAAATATATTTTTGTCTGAAGGCACTCACACTTTTTCCAAATGTATATTTACATTTTTTAAAAAACACATTCACTGAGCTGGCACCTTCCAGTTCAGGCTGCTGCTGTAGTAGTTCTCAGATGTATACTGTTACTGCACACTTTAAATAATGAAAGTCTGACGACATTGTGAGATTGGGGTTAGGTTTGTAGAGTTTCTTTTTTCTTTTCTGCTGTGTGAGTCCTCTACACATTACAGCCACAGAGTGCAGCTTGGCTGCAGGCACAATGCTGGGGGTCTGACAGGCTTGCAGCTGGAACAGGTCATTTGGCACAGGATGTGATGCAGCAAAAAGTTCATCTGCAGCATTGGCCAGAGCAACAGCAGGGGTACACAGAGCGTAGTGCATGATAGCACAAACTCTTCTCTAAAATGTCCTCCTTCATTAAGAAAGGATGTTTGATATGCTACTGGCTTTGTATGACTGCAGACGTCACAGATGGTGCTTTTTTTTAAACATATTTTTAAACTCATACAAGATGAATGCATAAAAGATTAATATTATCCAAAACCAAAATATTACCTGACAGTCTTTATTATCCCGTATCCCTCACCATTGAGTTCATTGTCGCCTCTGCATGCATTAGTGTGATGTATCAGGATCATTTCTTACCAGGTTTTATACCTAGCTCATAAAAAATATTTTGAATCTCTTCAACTTTTTTAGCTCTGTAACGGTGAGCTATTAGCATGAATTTAACTTTTTAGCTTGTGTGTATATATATATATATTTATTTATTTTTTAGTCTAGCCTGTTTCTTTTTTACAAATAAAGGCATTTACAAGTACCAGTAGATGGGACACTTGAGGCTCACACACACACACACACACACATCCCAAGGTGCCAAAAAAATAGCATAACTTGGGAGATATGCTGGTCTGCCTCAGCCTTTTTCATTGGGAGGAATAGATATGGCATGGTAATTCATGATATGATACAATGCGGCTCAATAGGTTGGCCCTGATCGCGATAATCAAGATACAGTGATTCTGTAATAACTGATATAGATACACCACAAACTCTTTTTAACTGAAGATCATAGAATGATCCACTACAAGTTAAAGTGCAGGATTAATGTATTAACTGCAGATTGGATTCAGTTTCACCTCTTATCATGCTTCATCTTTTGACTTCTTTTCCCCACTCTCTGACATTATCCAGCGATCATCTTCTTTTATCCTGCTGTCAGACTATTTTATAACACTGTCAGTTTATTAAGAAAACTAAAACTCTGTCATCCCCCATGATGAGACACCCTGGTTTAACTGGCCTACTGAAAGAAGATATGCAGTGGAGTTATTTTGAGCACTTTATTTTTTTAAATTAAAATATTGATATTTGTCACCAGTTAAATATCAATATTTCACAATCAGACGAGTCAGGACGCCTTTATATTGCTGTATTGATATTTTGTCCACTTTTAGTGGGGAACAACACGAGGGGCCAGTGTGAACTAATCTTTGTCTAATTTAGTTTTATGTAACATCTGGTTTATTCTTTTTTGTACTTCAACGACATATCAAAGAACATAGCAAGAAAATACTCTACAAAAGCTGTTATTGATTGGTAATGTGCCTCATTTGGTGTCAGACACCTTAGCACGGTTATAATAGTTTTGGATTTTTCATTAGTTTTTGTTTTTATTTCGTTTTGACTTTTCAGTTCAGGTTTCAGTTTAGTTTTGGTTAGTTTTTAGTGCTGGTTTGTTAATTTTAGTTTTTATTTTGTGAAAATGATTAGATTAGTTTTTATGTTAGTTTTAGTTTTTACGTGATATGGGACTTGTAAGATTTGAACCTAAAAGTTCTAGACAGAGTATTGTGTAATAAACAACTCCAAACATTATATCATTTTAAAAATGTATTAAAATGAAATTCAAAAGACAAACAATCACAACAATCTACAAAAGACAAACAGTAATGGCTATGTGTCAGTCACTGTGCTTGTCTCATTTACCAGAGAACATCTGGGCAGTGGGCACATGAACAGAACATTAGCTGTAGATTTGAAACAAACATGTGGACAGTGGAAATAAGTTGCTGCCATGATGCCAAATAGTTAGATTGTAAACAGAGACACATTGTTGTGTCATGTGCTGCCGTAAAGAAGAAAAAAAAAAAAGCATGATCGACTAGATTTTCAACTGAAAATACTAGGCATGCTCAAACCTGTTGTGGTATTACTGGGCAACCCAAATAAGAACTATGAGGTTTTACTACTCAACAGAAAATGCACCAGCATGGAAAGTCCCACTCTGTCAAGCTCCAGCTGCCATCATACATATATTCTGATAATCCTAAAGACCTTAAAAAGGGAACATCAAACCCTATAGTAAAAAACATGATCTCTGTGTGGTATGAGGTACAAAAATATTTGAAGGGTGGGCCTACCTTCTCTCGGTATAGCCCAATTTGGGGTAATAATTATTTTGTGCCAGGCAGGGCTGATGGTGGTTTCAAACTGTGGGCTGATAGGGGCGTGAGTCAAATGAAAGACATTTTTAATCCAGGTAATGAGAGCATTAATACATTTGAGGAACTGGTAGTGAAAAATAATATCCCATGTAAACACTTCTTTAAATATTTGCAGCTCAAGAACTTTATCAGAGCTAACCAGAGCCAGTCCCTGGTCACCCCTGCAGTATCTCTTCTGGAAAAAGTTTTAATTAAAAACCCTTTTCAAAAAGGTATAATCTCAGAAGTATATGACGTGCTGATATCTGAGTCAGTAGAATCCTCTGAAAATAAACTGAAAGCATGGAAAGACGATCTACAAGAGGAAATCTCAACTGAAGAATGGGATAGGGCATGCAATAAAGCACAGACTCATGTTTAACATGTTTAAAACTGCTTCAATACAAATGGTTAATGAGAGTCTATATAACAAATTTAACCCCAACATCCCAGACCTATGTAACAGGTGTGGAGAGGACAAAGGTACATTTTACCATTGCGTATGGAAATGTCCAAAAATTTAAGAATTTTGGGATGAAGTCGGACGTGTACTGCAGGCGTTTTTTCTTCTTGGTATCTACCCAAAAGAACGTAAAATGACCTGCAGAGAACAGGTCTTTGTAGACCTCTGCATATTGCATGCTAAAAGAACAATAGCATTGTCACATATTTTGAGTTAGGCTGGTAAAGAGTTGGTAAGGTCTGTAATTGTGGTCGTTTTTGCAGAAACTGTTCTCGGGCAGAATATTTGTGATTAACAAATCATCTATGGCAATGTACTCCATGCACTCCTTTTTTTCAATAAACATATTGTTTAAAAAAAAAAAGAAAATACTAGGCATACTGATTTAACAAATTCAAAAGACGAAAACTAAGGGCATTTTGGCTATTATTTTATTTTAGTTAGTTTTGTGAACACAAAATATAGTTTGAGTTAGTTATTGTTTTTGGAAAAGTCTTGTTTTAGTTAACGAAAATTATTTTGATGTTTTAGTTTTAGTTTTTTCGTTAGTGTATTTACTTACTAGAATTGTGGTGATGAGCCCTGGCTGGCTTTCAACATATACAGTTTGTTAAGCTCTTCAAACAAACCAACACGTCAGTCTTGCCTTTTTTTGAAGCTATTTATCATCAAAATCAAAAGAAAGCCTGAGATGCAAACATGTCCCTTGAATTCTGTATAAAATCCCAGTTCAGACTGCACTGACTGAGAGTTCACTGTGTGCCAAGCTGACTACTACTGGAGCATTGATTTGGCTAAAGCAAGTAAAACAATAGAAAAAGTATTTCTCAACAGTTAGCCTTCTTAGTGTGCAGGTAGTTTGTATTGTTTTTTTTATAGTTATAGTTTTAAGTTTAAATCATTTTTTACAGTGTTACCTACATGAATGTGATTGTAGCTGAGATTAACTCAACAAGTATTTGGAGTGCATCGATGTCTGTTGAAATCCTGTCGAGTGTTGACACAAACTGTCACTCTTTCTGTCATGCAGAGAATCGAGTCGAGAGTTTCCTGTTCAGAACTTAGTGATTTACGATCCCTGAGGAATGATTTCAGTTCTCACTTCTTAATCATATCTTATCATATCTTAAGACACTTTACAAAAGAGCAGGTAAAAGATCTTACTCTTGTTATATTATCAACAAAGAACCAACATTGTTGATATCTGAGTGTTTTTTTGTGTAATCTTAGGAAAAAGGAGGTGAAATATTCCTGTTCTGTTCAAAGTTATTTAAAACATCATGTACGATGTGTTTTCACTTATCACATGTCAGATTACTACAGGTTTGGGTTGACAAATATAATGACATGCTTAAGTGTTGACAGACTGTGAAAAGATAAATATCCTGAGTTAATTATTCGGTGAGTTATCTCCTGAATGACCTGTTATCAGCTCTTTACTGTCATTCTGCTTTAAAGCTAACATACTCTGAGTGATAAGGCCACAGACAGCACAGTCAACACAGAGCACTGATATACTTTTGTTCTGTCTGCTGTGAAGTGAGCGACAGATTTTAGACTTGTAAGATGAGCACATTTATTTATTGGATCAAAAGAAATGAAATATGAAACAATTCTCAAAATCTGTCCCATACTTAGGCAAATAGACCAATGAAATAAATAATCATTGATTTTCGCAGAGAGGCGGCGGCTGCGATTATTTCCAGTGTGTTTGATTTGTGCTAAAAGTTAACCTTGCATTTTAAATGTTAAGACTAGATCAATTCAGTAAGGTTAATCTGAAGTTTCTGCTAAACTTCTAGAAGCTTCATTGTTTTTCTTGCTGTTTAACTTAAAAGACCAGACCGATGGTCAGAAACACACAGAACAGGCCGAGTGATGCTGATAGCAGGTTTGACAACACACTGAATAATGAAACATACTCGACTTCCTAACATGCTCTATTTGTCTTTCTCTTCCTTAACCTTTTTTAAATTCCTTTGAACTTTACATCTTCATTCTCCACTTTGCAGAAACACCTCATGGAACCAGACATGATGTTACTCTCACAGTTCTTATCCTGACTAATGTCCTGTTTGTTTTTTCTTCTCTCTGTCCTAGCAGGTGGAGTGGTGTTGAGGAACTCACTGAGACTGCAGACATCATGGTGACCATCCCAGAATACTATGCAGGGAAAAATGTCCTGATCACCGGGGCAACAGGCTTCATGGGCAAGGTACAGTTGTAGTTGAATAATCATACAGAAGAAGATTTCAATGTGTAAAATGTAAATTGAAGCAGGAAGAATATAAGATTATCCACCAGTCACAATAGTTTGACACACTTTCACACTTGATCTAAACTCCTGATATTTTCAGGAGGGGCTGCATGTGTGAACGTGACCAGTCACACTTTGTTCACTTTGTTCAATTCTGCAACTATCCATGCTCATACTTTAACTTCTGCATTATGCTTTCTGTTTGTCAGGATGTTCTTCACCACTCTCTTGTCTATACTGTGTCCAAATACACAAAGCAATAATATGAAGGCAAACATTCTCATTATAGCGGCGTATAGCACTCTGTTGCTTCCTCCGCCACTTCCTCATCATTCCTTTTACGTCATGCCTTGCCTCAGGAGACCCCCCCTCCCCCCACTGTGTGCGCCTTGGATCAGACAGGTTGTAGTCTCCCACTGAGATGCACATCTGAGAAACATAGACATAAATATGTTATCTTCTTCTTTTTTAATTATTATTAAGTGATGCAGAACAATACAAGACGGGGGTGACACATGACGATGCACGGGGTAAACAATGACAAAACAAAGACAAGCAGGAAATTAACATTTTGCAACTTAGTATGTTGATGGTGTTCGAGGGCCCTGTTTGTGTGCGTGTCTGTGTGTATAATTCCAGTGTCTGCTTGTATCTTTAATTGTTGGGGGCAGCAAAAAGAGGAAAGCTTAGTAGACAGCTAGGAGGAGAAAGTGGAAGAAGTGGAATTCAACAGGAGACTGAGCTTGATGGATACAAAATGGAAAGATAAAATAAATGACTCCCTCCCTCCAGGCTCCACCCGTCTCCACGAGGCCCTGGAATTCCCCCCCCCCCCCATTATAATTTTTATTCTACCATCATTATCATTGTGTGACACATTTTACCATATTCTGCTAAACACAAGAACCATTTTTTCAACATTCATGTGTTTGAGTTTGCCAGGATGCTGCAGAACGAGTAGCTGTTTCGATGTTTAGTCCTCAACTTCTGCAATTGACAAAAGGAGGAAGTTGGCCAATGATATGTTAGACGGTGCCAAGAGGAAAAGCTAATTCTGTACCTCTCTGTAACTTGCTCTTTATTAAAGGTGCTTCTGGAGAAACTGCTGAGGTCTTGCCCTGGAGTCAAATCTGTCTATGTGATGGTCAGGTCAAAAGCTGGTCAGAGCCCTCAGACCCGCATTACTGAAATGATCAACTGCAAGGTGAGCAGAATGTTTGGATGTGATCATCAAATGTATTTATGAGTCTACCTTTAAGACAAAGTTACATGCTGAACCAGGGACAAAATACTGTAACACTTCAATTAAAAGACTGATTCAATCTCTGAAATCATCATGCCTTTATTTTGGACAGGTGTCTAGACTTTATATTTTTAATGAACAAAATGGAGGGAAATGTGTTGATTTAAATGTGGGAATGTTTTCCTGAATACCAAATTAGATAATGCAAAATAATGTTTTCTTCATCCTGATCTGCTTCCCTGAGACTGTAATGCCCATCAATGCAGTTTGCATCCTGTGGATTCACCCACACATATCTTCTCAGGTCACTATTTAAAATCCAATATAGGGAGTTAATGATGAGCTGGAGTGAAGGCAAAACTCTAACCGTCTAAATGTTAGGACTGCACAATGTAGTGGGTGTTAAAGTGAGTAAATGAGGGGGTACAAGTTCAAATGTAGCATGGTTTGAGCACTGTCATAGTTATGCTATAACTTTAATAAAATATGTTAGGCTTGTTGTTAAAGGCTTTATATGCAATTTTTTTTTTTTGATCCAGCAGATGTCGCCCCTTGAGCACCAGCATGAAACCAAAACAACTCGCGCTGCATTGTTGTGTTAGCATGCTAATGCTAGCGATCTTTATTATGCTCGTATCTTCACACTGCATGTAAATTTACCTGAAATGAGCGTGATCTAGAAACACAGTTAAGCAGTGAGTACAGTATGTTATTCTTCTTTTCTCTAGTCCCTCAATTAAACAACTTTTATACGTGAGGGGAGGAGTCATTCGGCCAGCCGTCCGGGCGATGTAAACAAAGTGAAGATAGGACTCTGAAAACATCACAGACAGTGGGACTCAGGTGTTACACCCATTGTAGACAGTCATGATTCACAGTTATTTTCAGGGGATATACTTGATTTCTATTACATTTAAGTGTGAAAAATCACAGAAAGCCTTAAGATACCAAATAATGGTGTACACCACACCAATATTTCAACGGGGGGGGTTGCAGAATGAGTGCAGGAACTTGCAAATTGGGGCATTCTGGCAACAGGCACCACTAACGCCTCAAAGAAAGGAACTAAAAGTTGTTATTTTAAGAAAAGAGAGATAAATAAATAACAGTGTAATGATTTGTACATCACATCTGTACTGTACTTGTGATTCACTTTTAACTGGTACTTGGGCATCATTTGGACTTTGTCATTTTTCTCGTCCAGTTGTTTGAGAAGGTGCAAGAGGAGCAGCCGGACTTTGCAGAGAAGATCATTGCAGTGAGCAGCGACTTGGTACTGCCGGAGCTGGATCTCAGTAAAGATGATCAGAGCATCCTGGCTGAAAAGATTCATGTTGTTTTCCACTGTGCTGCCACCATCCGCTTTAACGAGGCCCTCAAGTAAGTGTTCTGTTTATTTAACTCTGTTACTAGGTTTTATTGATGTATTTCTTAGGAATAGGGGCAGCATATTCTTCCCCTGTTTTTTCTCCCTAAATGCACTGTGTGAGGTTACCATGCCTGTCAGTGTTTTTCTGAGTTTGATTGGTAAGTCTGTTGTCTTCACTCTGTCAGGAGAATGAACACTAGAATGTCCACTTGCATTAAGCAGTGGTCACAGCAGGGAAGTGGTGACAGAGTGTTCCCACAGGTGTTTGCAGTAAACAGACTGACACCTTGTGCTTCAACAGATAACCTTTTATTTAGTTTAATCCTCAGACATTCTTTTTTGCCGATTTTAAAAGCCACTGTTCTGTCAAAGGACTGCTAGAATACATGTGTAATAACTCTTCAAGATGTTCAGATATATGTTAGCTTTTCACTTACCAACCACTTAACTATCATTGCTGATTGTGTTGTTTCAGCGCAGTGCTTGAGTAATTATAACAGCACAGAGGAAATGACCCAAGTAGTGTCTGAAAGTATTTTTACACTTTTCTGATTCTACGTAGTTCTCTTACTGTAGTGGGGAATAGTTCAATGAATGATTATGGACACAGATGATACAAAAAAAGTTACATTTAATACATTTTTATTTTGTCAAGGTAACCGTGATTAAAAAAAAAATAAAACACACCTTGATGAGTAATTTTGTTACCTGCTTAACTTAACCTCTTAGTTCATGTTGCTGTTGTTGTGTCAGATAAAGTTTGATGGAGCAACTAAACAACAACAAGTGATGGGCGGTCTTTGTGTCACACCCATTATCAAGGGATATGATAGGCTCTTAATGAACCAGAGGAATAGTCCTGATGAGCTGTATATTTCTGTACATATCACTATTGTTATTAAGACTAAGAGCAGGCTGTAGTCCAAAGAGGAACATATGCCTTATAACACCCTGAAGACAACAACATGTTGTATATGTGCTCAAAAGAGAAATGAGGAGTTTAATACCCTTACTCAAAAGAGTTTCCCATGTCCTAGTGTGCCTATCTGCATGGACAGAAGAGATGAAATGTCATTGGATGGTAACTGGAAAGCTCCAGAGTTGCTGGTAGCCTTTTGAAAATGGAGGAACATGCTTGGCTTCTTGTTTCTGCTTTTTAATCACAAAAAGGGTTCCTCACATCCCAGCTTGAAATGACAGTGGTATGAATCGTCTCTTCTTGCATTTGACCCTATACAGATGCCAAAACAGTGTCAATAGATAGGTCTTTATTCCAGCATCGCTGATGAAAAATGAATTGATAGGATCAAAGAATCCTGCACACTTCTAATGTATCTGTTCAGTTAAATTGGTCGACTGAATACATTCTGAAAACTTCTCCCCTCAGAGATGCAATGCAGCTGAATGTCCTGGCCACCCAAAAGATGCTGGCGCTGGCCCACAGGATGAAACATCTGGAGGTGTTCCTTCATGTCTCCACAGCCTACGCCAACTGCAACAGAGAGCTCATTGAGGAAGTCGTCTACCCCCCCGCGGTAGACTACCGCAAGCTCATTGATTCTCTGGAGTAAGTTGATCTGGACTCATTTACAGCTTGTGTACAGGAAACAAACTGTTGTGGCTACGATTGATTATTACGATGGGTGATTGGTGTTTTTTGTTTGGTCATTTGTAAACTGTAGCATGGGGTTATGGTTGATGTTTTTTCTTCAGATTACTAGATGCATTAAAAATGGAGTAGGAAGGTATTATCACGATTAATGTCAATAACACATGTCAGCTTAGCCATGGCTGAAGAGTCTACTGCTGCTTAGTAACACTAATGTTGTAGAGGCTGCCAGTCTCAGCTGCTCAGGGAGAGATTAGTGAAGCGTTAGAAGCCTCCAGAGTAAGTGGAGATTAGTGGGATGATTCTGAAGTATGTATCGAGCTTTAGAGAGATGTTGCATGGATGTGTGCAGAGAGGCAACATGCTGTGGATCTCAGACAAAATGTACCTTTTAGTAAGAAGGTAACAATTGACATAAAGCCACTGTTGTTTGGTCAACTTGGTTTTTTTAACAAATTTCCTTGCTTACATCTTGCCCACACTACCTGCATGAGCAGCATGTGTGTCAGTGAACCTGTTTCTTTCAGTTTCATATTGATGTTTACAAGACGGAGCAGCAGAATGGGTCACGTGCTGCTGAATCACTGGAAATGAAGAGAAGAGGACTCGAGCCTAACTGTTCTGCAAGCTGAGATGATTCTTGTCAAAAACATACTCCAAAAGATGTGTGGATGCACATATTTACTTCAGAACTGTTTTAACAACAGTTTTAATTAGTGGTGCAATGAATCACTGTCGAGACATGTAGTCCAGACCTTCAAATTACAAAACACACTCAATTCTAGTCATGCAAGTGGCCTGGCATCCGAGAGGCATCGTGGTCAGTGGGACAAATTGTCCACCACTTTGGTCCAAAGCTTTATGTTATTGGGAACGCTAAATGGACTGAAATCTCCTCCTGTTTTTTTTTTTACTGATGGTTAAATATTTCAACAACGTTTGGATGTATCGTGTAGACATTTGGATTCGGACATTGTGTCTGGCTGAGGATGAATTGTAATCCCCATGGAGGCTATCTGACTGTTGTTTTGCCTTATCTTATCAGGGCACTATTTAAAACTAAATGTTGACAAACTTTGTTTAAGCTAAACACTGGCAAAATAAATTACCAGTCATGCTTATTGGCAAATTAAATTATTATTATTATTTTTTTTTTCCAGCTGGATGGATGACGAGCTGGTGTCTGCACTGACCCCAAAGCTGCTCGGGGAGCGTCCCAACACCTACACCTACACCAAAGCCTTGGCTGAGTACATGGTGCAGCAGGAGGCGGGAGACCTAAATGTCGCCATCATCAGACCTTCCATAGTGGGAGCCAGCTGGAAGGAGCCCTTCCCAGTGAGTGATTCAGGCTGTTAGTGTTGCTGCTGCCAGCACAGAGGCGTTGGGATCAGTTGTGCAGTGAACGTGGTGGGAGTAGGAATGTGAGCAATGTGGAGTGACGACGCTCTGCACACCTTTTCTCCTAGGCCTGTCAATGGGAGAGCAGGAGTGTTGCTTACTGGTTTCAGAAATCTGAGACAATACACTTTTCTTTTCTTGTATCAGAGCAGACAAAAGGTCCCATTGTTCTGAAAAAGTAATTTACACTGAAATATTCCAAGTCAAATTAAAAATATCCCATTTCCCCATGAAATAATACAAATTTCAATCTATCATAGGATTCAAAGAGAAAAAAAGTCCTTTCACTTGAAACATCTAAAAGATGAAGAAAGATCTTTGCTGCTTTAGTGTCAAAGAAAGGGGACATATTTCTGTATTTATCTTTTCATTTCAGCATTGCTTTATTCCATTTTCTTCTGTTCTTTCTTCCAGGGTTGGATTGATAACTTCAATGGACCGAGTGGAATATTTATTGCAGTAAGTGAGAGAGAATCTTTTCAAGTGGTTTATAGACAGTAATGACATATTTGGCTTTAGCTTTTAGTAGTACCTTTCTTCTTGTCATTCATGTATTACATAAAGCTGCAGAAGAAAAGGTTTCTGCACCACTGAAGTTCTTCAATAGCTGTGATGCTGCAATACTTTACCCACAGCAGCTCCAGATTCCTTAAATGATAGATTAAAAATATGCTCCTTTGACTCATTACTACACATGTAAAACATGATGTAAGGGATCTTTTGACAGCCCAAACAAACCTGTTTTCTGTTTGAGTAACATTCCTCAAGTGCAGTGGCTCTCAACTGGCAGGAAGGGACACAAAAAGTCACAGGTCGCAGAGCCATTATCAGTTGGTCGCGAATGTGTGCATGGAGATAAATAGTTTCAATAAGTCTTTCATATTCAGAAATGTGCATGAAGGAGTTGGTGGTGGGTCCTGAGGTTCGACCAGTTGAGAACCACTGCCCTAGTAGGTGAATAATTTTTTTTTTAATGGTCTATTTAATGTTGTCATGTAGCAGTACTGCGTGCTTGTTTACATAAAATACCTTCACTCCGGGCCTCAGGCTGCGGTCAGACCTATTTCTGCCCGGCAAAATGTAATCTCATGTTTTTGCAATAAGCAAGCGATGAGAAAATGGCGTTGCATTGTTGTCAGCATAAACTGTGGAGTCAGAACAGCCAGCAGGCTAAGCTGAGCAGTCCACAAGTTTTCACTAAGTATTTCACTGGCGTTGACCTCAGACATGGTCCTTACACTTTCCTACAGCCTACGACATCCCCCATAATCTGCAGCTCTTATGTGGCTGTTCAGTTAGAATCAAAGAATATAATGAAACAATAGTTACAAGTTTTCCTTTTCCCCCATCTACAAATACGTTTTTAAAAGCTGATTCCAGTCAGTTTCATTTCTCCAGTCATTTGAAATTATGTGTGACGAGTCACAATGTATTCATATTAGTTATCGAGGTGTCATTTCCTTGAGCCTGTCTCAGAAACTTTTAACAGCTGCCCTTTTACCCACCCCAGGCTGGAAAGGGGATCCTTCGAACAATGAGGGCTTCTAATGATGCTGTTGCTGACCTGGTGCCTGTGGACGTGGTCATCAATGCTACAGTGGCAGCAGCGTGGTACTCTGGATCACAGACACACAGCAGGTTGGATAAATGCATGTGTACACACACACACACACACACACACACACACACACACACACACACACACACACTAGTAGACACTTTTTTTTATTTTTCTTACCACTGTAACTTTTGCTGCTTTGCTAAAGTACTCATGATGGATAGACCGGGTCTTTGTAACATAACAATGAGTAAGGTCTTTTACCTGCTTTTTGTAACATAACAATGAGTAAGGTCTTTTACCTGCTTTTAGTAAAGTGTCTCGAGATAACACTTATGAGTTGACGCTATACAAATAAAAATCAATTGATTGATTAACTAGTATAACTTTTTTTATCGCCTTTAAATAAAATGAAAATCAACATATTTTCTCTGACCTCTAACCTATTATTACAGACCCAGAAACCTTCTGGTTTACAACTGCACCACTGGTGGGATCAACCCGTTTCACTGGGGGGAAGTTGGTAAGAAGTCTCTTTGTCTTACCTAAACACAGCCTCAAGATAAGAGAAGCTTACATGTTTAGACTCTGTCTCTAATGACAGATCCTGATTGTAACCTGATCCACTGCCTGCCACACCTCAACGTAAAGCTTTTGTTCACCTGTTAAGTATGATCCCTGGTTTATAGCTGGAGGGAATCCCCCCCAGCAACAACCATTGTTCAGAGCTCATTTATGGACATGTCACACAGAAAGATCACTAATTACATTTCATGACCTCATGTTATACTTCACATAGAAGATTAACGTTCACTCATGTTGGGGGTGGGGGGAAGTAAATCATGGATCTCATTGTAGTTGCAATGAATTTTGACAACACAACTTCAGGTTTTGATATTCCACATCTAATTTTGTTCAGCCGATGGAGTTTGTACCACCTTAAAAAAGAAGTTGCATCACTTGAGTCAGCATCTTTTGGGGATGCAAGTATGTTGACTAAAAAGCGGAGGCTCCGCTCTCCTTGAAATGGTAACAGTATTTAACAGCAGTTGTTTAAAAATGTAGAAATTAAAGTTTTCATTTTTCTGACACTCCATCTACTGAGGAAGATTGTGTGACATGATCAAAACAGCCACAACAGCTAATGTGAAACTATACTGGTGAATCGTTTGTCCAGAGTATAATTAACTTCACATAAATTGTACGGTGCTGTGTTGTTGTTATAGTTTTTTTTCTTTTTGTTGGTTTATATTACAGAAAATACAAATTGATGGCATTGTCTTTAAAAAAATATATACAGGGTAAAATACATTTACTGATATCAATTTGTTTCCCATCTTACATGAGGATGAAAGCTTTCAGTCAGGCATAAGAGAAATGTCTTTATCTGCTGATTGATGTTTTGAACAACCTTCTCTTTCTTAGAGCACCATGTAATATCCACATTCAAGAGGAACCCCCTTGAGCAGGCCTTCCGTCGGCCCAATGTAAATCTTACCTCCAATCACCTTATCAATCAGTACTGGATCGCCGTGAGCCACAAGGCTCCGGCCTTCCTCTATGATCTGTACCTCAGGCTGATTGGACGAGAGCCCAGGTAACTTCATCATCGCCGATTCAGACGTGCCGCACCTCTGCTGTTCTAACGTCAAAATCCCCCTCTTACACACGCCTGCTGCTTTAGTCCTGTAACTTCTTTCTTTTTAGTATAGCTGCCTAACGTCGTGGCGTCAATGTGTCACATGATGCTTGTGTGCAGTTTTTTGGTGGGAGTTGAAGAATGTATAACCCCCGGCTCTCCTGCTCATACAGGAGGTCACCGGTGGGTTCTGCACTCTTTACATCTTGCTGCTGGCAATGATGGTATACTCAGTTGGGTTCCAAAGTCTCAGCACTAAAGTCATCTCAGTCCAGCTGATGAACGGACTGAGGTGGGCTTCAGTCTGAAGATGCTGTTTGGAATCCAGTCATGGTGTTGGCCCTGTGAAAAACCTCCGCTATGTGCTCCACTGTCCCAAAAGTCATTTAAGTTAACTGATTTTTTCCCCCTAAACATCCAGATACTTAAAGATCTGCAGCCCTTTAGATGTCATAGGAGCTAATGACAGGCTAGCACGAAGCTACATGGGGCCTCCATCAGTTGAAGGAGAAAACGCAGATTCTTCTTCATCTCGTCCTCTGTGTCCTATGTGTCCTGTGTTACGTGTATTTGTCTCCTACAGAGAACTGTATAAACATGACCTTCAAGACCAATCCCTTAGAGCAGGCCTTCAGAAGGCCTAATGTCAATCTGCGCTCCAACCCCTTTACTAATCAGTACTGGACGACTGTGAGCCACACGCTCCCCGCACTGCTCTATGATGCTTATCTCAGGCTGTCAGGCCACAAGCCCTGGTAAGGTTGCAACTGCCCCCCCCACCCCCCCACCCCCCCCCACCCCCTCCCTCTCCTGCACCTTCCCTTGTGCCAGTCAGTTCCAACCTTTTCCACAATCCCACCCCCCTCTGTGTGTTTGTTTTATTTGTTTGTTTTAATTTTACTGACTGGCTATCTGGAGTAGTGGGAATGCAGAAGGGCCCCGGGCTGAAGAAACAAAACTTGTTTGCTGTGTTTGTGCTTAGCCTCATGGCACCAACTGGACTTTGTTTAGAAAGACATAGTGTCATGACTGCTGGCTTCCACTGGAGCATGTTTGAGCTCCGTTCTGTTTTACGTTTATTTATTTTTTAACACCTTTTTTGATATTTGAACATGCCGTTCATCATCTCCCCCCCCCCCCCCCCCCCCCCCCCCCCCGAAGTCTCACCCAGTCATGGAAAACCCTGAGGCACCATGGGACTACTTGGTCATTTATAAAAGTTGTGTGTAGTTGGAGACGGTTAGGTCCCACTGAATACAACCTCTATGCATGTGAGATGATTCTCCATGTTAATGTGCTCCCTCTTTACTGCCAATCAAAGGGATTTCAGACATTACATGTGATGCAGTTGGGCTGACTTTGCCATGTTATCCTCTCTGAAATGAATTTGGCTTTGTGGCTTACTCAAACTCTAGCGGTGTAATTTGGTCTGATTGGGTCTGTCACCAGCTGTGGTGTAAGTAGTAACTATCTCTCCCTCTATTCGCTGATGAAATGTGCATGTTTGTCCCTCTGAATCATTCACTCACTGAAGGATTCTGAGTCATCTCAATCTGCTGTGATTAGTGAAAGTGTTAACCAATGCAATTGTTCCAAAATGCGCGTGGCTTATCGTTTATTGTGAATTGAAGCATTTGCTAAAAAATGTTAACTTGTTTAATGTTTAAAAACTAAAATGAATAACGCAAACAAATGCAGTTTGAAGACTCAGATCCTCACATTTCCTCTGCTTACATTTCCACCAGTCATCTTGACTACCACAACATGGATGGTAATCCATGTAATGATGAGCCCCTAAATCTCGACAAACAAAGAAAAGAACTATATTACCTGAATTGACCTGTGTTAACAGGAGGACAGTATCATATCCCTCTGACTGCTGAGGCATGAGCAGATATGTTACATACAAATTGCAAAATGTTGAAACCATCTAACCTTAATTTGGTTGATGAGCTCATTTGATAGTATGTTGTCAGTCCTCGTGGCCTTCACACAGACTAAATCCAGTAAGCCCTCGGCTGATTTGTATCATTTATTGGCAAAAACTGAGAAATGAGTCCCAAATGTGATGCAGTGCTATGAGACAGTTTGAAAATCTCTCCTGAATGTAAAAATAAATGATAATGTAATTCATGCATTGAGTTGTTTTGAGATCATTAGGTAGGGGTGCTTCTTCCCCTTTAACCAAAGTGAGGAATAAAACAACCTCTCAAAATGTATTTCTATGAATGACTTTTTGTCATTATGTTGATCTGGACTGTTGAATAGTTTGGCACTCTGCCCTGACTTATTCAAATATCATTTAAGATTAGGATATGTAAGAACTAAATAAAAACTCATAGCACTGTAAACCCAAATCATCCCATAGTTACATTATTATTTAAATCAATGATGGGCATGTAATGTGAAGTTTAGGGGACTGTTTCTAAAACCTGTGACTTCATGTTACTCTAACTGTGGTGTTCATGAACTCTGGTCTCTCACCTTCTTCATTCTCATGTGTTACTCTCTCCCTATCCACGACACATTGCCTGAACTGCTATCTGCTGCTCTTTCTGCATCACCCCTCTTCTATGTTTTTTATCAATAATCGTCTGTGACCTTACCACTACCATCAACTGTATTCATCTCAATGCTCTTTTCTTATTGGTCCATTGCTCCTTCCCCTCCTCTCCCGTGTTACCTTCACTGCTCATTCATCATAGGATGATGAAGACCATCACCCGCCTCCACAAAGCCATGATGGTCCTGGAGTATTTCACCAGTCACTCCTGGGTGTGGAACAATGACAACCTTTCCATGCTGATGGCCCAGCTGAGCCTCGAGGATAAGAAGGTATGGAGGATACAGACCATGGTGATCTTGTAAAATGGGGAGGGGGATAAGTTATCTTCCTCCACATTGTTCAGTGTGTCCCTCTTGACCCCTCACCACACAACACAGACCTTTACACTCTATGGAGACAGCAGGCCGATTTACTACAGTGTGTTAATGTGTTAATGTAGGCCGGATACAAAAGAGTGAGTCATTCATTCACTGCTGACGTCAGTTTGTAGTGAAAAGAGACATTTGTTTAGGAGGAATCTGCATTGATAAAGAACGTGCTGGACTCAAACTGGGACATAAAATGTTAACGTTTTTCACAACCTGAGGGGTTGTCCCATGACTAATCCATTTACAGGTACTCACTCTTGTTATAGTTTTGGGGTTATTATCTGCCTTTTTAGTAAAAGCCCGGTCAGTGGTGTTAATGTCAAAAAGCCAATAAGAGACTCTGAGCCACAGCTGTCATTTTACATAGAAACCTCATCAGTGAATGTGTAGGTGTGACCTGTGGTCTAAGTGTTATACAAGCTCAAGTCCATTTACCATGCATCACTAGAATTAACCTTGCATCCTTCACAGTCTCACTCTGATGAATGTGTATTTAAAGAGTTTCTGCCGTCATCGTATTTAACAAATCTGCTTTTAACTCTCAAAGCTTTGCTCTTCTTTGATGGACAACAATTATTTGGCACTTAGGGAGACTGATGACATCTCTATCAGCCTCAGCTCGACTGTTTTGATATTGTTTTAGATTATAATTGTTAGCATGACATTTCAAAGTGATATTAAACCTGCTAAATATTTCTCTGAACTTTTAGCATTTAAAGTTGGCAATGTGTGTATATTAGCATGCTAACACTAACTAGCTCAAGCAGTGCTGCTTCTCCTCAATACAGACTCACAAAGTGTCCATAGTGGCTGTAGACTTGTTGATCAGCATTTTAAAGTTTATTTTTATTTTAATAGCACTAAAAAAAGTAAAATCAACATTTAAATATTTTTTCTAAATGCATTTCTTTGTCGTCCTCAATCTTGGATTAATTTATAAAACTCATTTGTTTTGTTAATGCCAACTGACCTGTATTTTCAGTGTGAAAAAAAAAAACAAATCTCCCTGCCAACATCTAAATAACCAAATGGTGTTCTAATTTCTTCTGACACTTGGCATCCCAGATGTCCTTGTTTGAGGTGGAACCTGTCAATCACTGAAGATTTGACATCTAAAAGCTCTTTAATGTTAACAGTCTCTCTGTTTTCATTTCTGTAGGTGTTTAATTTTGATGTCCGCCAGCTGCATTGGGCAGAGTACATGGAAAATTACTGTATGGGCACTAAGAAATACGTCCTCAATGAAGAGCTTTCAGGCCTGCCTGCTGCACGGAAACACCTCAACAAGTAAGAGTCTATGGAATAAAACTGCAGCTCTGCCGACCTGAAACACTTCATGTGATTCTCTAAGGAGGCATGACACATCTAGGTCACCAGGAGACTGCAGACATACAGTCCCATTTTAGCACTTAGATATTCAGCATGATTCTCAAGTACTTTAATTCATCCATCCATTAACATGAATATCTTTCCTACATTTAGCCAGGAGTTACTTTGTTTTCCAGCCTGATAGTGTTTCAGCTTATTCTTTCTGTTGGATATTACCGTCACAGTGGCAATAATCCTTTCAGCTTCAACAACTCAACTGTAAAGTAGATAAGAGATCATGCACATTTAACATCTGTGTAAAGTAGGATTGTCACATTACAAGAATTTACAAACCAACTAGGGATGTTTTAGTTGTGAAATCACTGAAATGCAAAATTGATGTTGATTAATCACCATACACTATTGAAATGCAAAGTAGTTCTTAAGTGTTTGATTTGGGATCTGATTTATATAGAGAGAGAGAACCTAAAAATGGAGTCTCCCTTTTGAAGTATGTGATATATCTTACTTTGGTCTGATTCCTAGGCTGAGGAACATCCGCTACACCTTCAACACCGTCCTGGTGGTGCTCATCTGGCGTGTCTTCATCGCCCGATCACAGATGGCCAGAAACATCTGGTACTTTGTGGTGAGCCTCTGCTTCAAATTCCTCTCCTACTTCCGAGCTTCCTCCACCATGAGATAATGAGACTAGGACTTGGGCCTGTGGATGATAGCTTCCTGAGTTAAAGCCCATAAAATGATACCCGGCTGTCGTTCTCTTGCCCCATGTTTCCCCTGACACTGAACCATTAATCTCATGAAGACAGACAACTGGATCAGCCTGGGGTCCACACTGGACTAAGTGTCTCATTTCTCAGATCTATCTCTCCTGACCATAAGATGCATGGATCTATCTCTCAGTGTATAACGTTCATACCAAACACACTTGGACTGTTTACAGACACTGGACCAAATGCCCTCAGTCTGTTCATTTCCAGTCAAACCAGTCCCCCTCTGGAACCAGCTTCACTCTTGCAGTCTTTAAGCTCCATGGCATCCAAACCTGCTCAGTCTGATCTGTCCGCTCATCTGGCCGCCTGCAATACAAAACTATGCATTGGATCGTTTTAAAAACCCTCAGTTGGTTTTGAGTCACTCCCAGCTTCCCTTTGTTGTCTTTCATTCAGCAATTACCTTCAACTGCTGATTAAGTCATTTTTCTACCCGAAAACATAAGGCCATTTTTCTTGTTTTTTTTCCATCCCTTGAAGTTTGTGTGTTCTCGCCTTAACAAGAATGTATGATAAGCACATCTCTCTTGGTTTTTCATCTGATAGTAGCTTTTGCTAGGCAAAGCATAGACTACTCTCAGTTTGGCATTGGAGCTGGTTTTGTATAGGTTGTTGGTGGCAGATGAGTGATGACGTGTTCAGGGACAACCTGGCTGTAGATTTTTTTTTTTAACTCTGTTTTGCCCCCCCCCCCCCCCCCCCCCCCCCTCCTATCTCTTTCCCAAGACCAAAGCCATTTCAAACGATGTTTATACACAGATGCCCGTTTGTAGGAGAAAGATATCAATGCAGGGTTTTGGGGTTGGCTTATACTCAGCTAAAGCCCACCAAGATTTGTCGTTGATTCTACCTGCTAGACCCTCATCAACAGTGTACTCTCGTATGTCCCCAGTGAACTGCAGTGAGTGCTTATCTTTTTTTGCAACCAAGCACAATGTTTATTGTAATAAAATGGCTTTATCCAGTGCCTACAAACGAATCATTCTCCGCAGATTTTTAAAAATCAAGCTTCTTCTTCTACAGGTTCCTTTTTTATGTTTAAATTTCACCTGTTACAGTCTTGAACTTGTTTTTGCCAAAAGAAATACCTCTTTGTTTCAAAAAAAGAGGATGAGACAGGTGGAGTTGAGAGGTACAATATTTCTGATTTGGATTAACTGTTTATGGTTGAGAATTGAAATGCTCTTAGTACTGGCAGATGTATTAGGACATGAAAACACTCTGTTGGTGATTGCTCTTTTTGGTGTCTTTTTTTATTTTTATTTGTTTATTGCAATACAGAATGCAGGTTTTTTTTCATGAGCTCATGTTGTTCGTACTGTAAAACTCAGTACTGTTGCCTTCCTCATCAATTGTTTTCACTTTTTTTTTCCTCATATGTAACCCTTGGGTTGAGAAGCCTAAATGTTCTTTCAATGTTGCACTGCTGTAATCTGTTTTTGCAAATAATATAAACCTCGGGAATCAGGCAACTTATCATTAAGTAAAGACTGAGAAGAAAATGTAGAAAAATCCAGATGAGCTTCAGTTCACATTTAAAGGTAAACATTTGATATCTCATTGGCTAAGTTTATAACGTTTAACATATAACACTGTTGAGTCTGTTACACAACATGATAGGACTTCACTTCCTGGCATTCTGTTATGTTAGCTTGCTTGCTAATGTTTGCTAATGTTTGGCTTAATGCTTACATTGGCTCAGCTGTCTGTTCCCAATGGTTTAGACAAGTAAATATTTATGATAAAATGTGGCCTCAAAGTCCCTCCTGATTTTCACTAACACACATACATTGTCTTTTTAGTAGCTGATGATATAGGAAATGGTAAAAGTTCAACAAGTGGTTTGATTCTCTGCATCTATTCAGTTGACAAACTTGGAACCATGCCTTCAACGCTGGGCAGCATTTAAGCTTCCTGCCACCTTGTCAGCAGTGAACGTTTTGTCTGTTACATGAGAAATTATGAATTTCACATTAAATGTATTTTTTTCATTTATCTTTGTTACCATGTTAAGTCGTTGCTTATCATACCTGGGGTTTTCCTGTGCACTTTGTAATCATTGTCATGTCTGTTACCTGTTTACGGAGCACACTACAATGTTTTTAAAAAAAGCAGGGTGTTGCTGTACAGTGTGCCGATACTTAGTTCTGTTTGCATGTAACTTTCGAGAGTGTCTTAGGAATGTGATTTTTGTCTTCTTTGACTCTCACAGCATGAGCCATTTTCCAAAGGATCATGTGAGATGGTTGAATAAGAACGTTTTGGAGAGACGTGTGCAAGTGTAAATCGTGCCTGAACTTTTTTCAATATTCAAAAAGATGTGAAAAGAGAGCAATCAGATCTATGTTTTCTAATCATTTTGTGTACAGCTCTATTTAGGTAGACTTCATAATATACAGAAACAGGTTTATTTTTATGCTAATAACATTGTGTTGCTTTTTTATTGACATGCTCTTTGAACCAACTTCAGCTGCTGTAAATAATACTTAAAAAAGTAAATGTGTAAAAAAAAAAATAAGCATCTTGCAGCATCTTGAGCGCTAAATATAACTCTTACAAGTTGTTTGACTTTTACAGTGTATGTAGATGTACTTACTTTCTCTGAATGTAAAAAGAAAACAGCCTGAATCTCCTCTGACTTCTTGAATAAGAACTTAACATTACTATAATTGCCTGTAATTTTAATATACATTGGAATGCTGTTTGCAGTTGTAACTCCGATGAGGATTTAAGTGAGTAGGTCTGTTTGTGATGGGAAAAGAATAGATTGTCTTTTTTTTGGTGGTACACTCCAGCCCTGCATTTTTTGTGCAGATGTTTATTACAAAACTCGTATCTAACTTTTGCAACAACAAAAAAAATGATGCACATGTTAAATGTAGTCCAACTATATCCGTATCAATAAGGAAACAGGTCTCTCAAACATGCATACCAAAACTCTGCTATTCTGCATATCTGGACTGAGAGTATGTTTAGATCCTATTTGATCAACACTGGCCTGACCTGTGATCAGGTTTTGAGGTTATCAGGTTAAATCCAGATTGGTGCAAACCAGCATCAACAAATTGCATCCAAATGCATAAATTCCTCTGAGCGTACCAAAACGTTTCAACTGACGGTAAAATGAAACCATGACGAGCAAATACAGGAGAACAACAGGAAGCAATCATAGAGGATGCAGGATGTGATCATAGATACTGGGAGAATGTGAGGGGATTGATATATGAATTGAAGCTGTTGGACTAAATGCTTTCTGTTTATAGATTTTTAAAGATTGATGCACTGTTGTTATCATGAAGAAACAAACCCGTCTGTTTGTTTCAGATTAAACGGCCTGTGTATCGATCACTTACACCAAAGGGGAAGTGGTGGTTTTAACTCTTGCTGTATCGACTTTTGTGGTTTTTAATGGCTCAACAGTTAAGCTTCTTTTGACATCGTTAAAACAACATGGCTTCCTATGCTTAAGCTGGTCCAAGGTTTCCTCTGAGCTTCTGATGGCTTTCAGACTTGTTACAGTGTCCATGTTGTTTTTTGTGGTGTTCATATACTGTGTTTTTTTATGTTTGTGTTTTTTGAGCTGACTTATTTTTTTGTTTGTATTTTGTTTTTTTTACATCACTAATACTTTGAGCGGGGGGGGGGGGGGGGGATAAGCACAGGTCACTGTGGTCACTGTCAGAAGGAGGAAAGGAGTTGTAACAGAAAAACAATAATTCAAAGAGTGCCTTGAGTTTGTACACCAAAAAGTGTGAATAAACTGTTTAATCCTCTTCCTGATTTAGATGTTTCATGTCTCATACGTCCATAAGAGAAGAAGAATCGTCCATCTGTTGGATTGAACCAGAGGGTGACAGAATGATTGTCAGGGAACGAACGAACCATTAGTCTCAATCTGTTCAGCTGACCTGTTTCCTGTGGTGCATAACAGATCAGTCCTCCGCTGAACACAGTTATCTGGAAGCCCGCTAAAGTGAAAGCTATTGAACAGCTCCATTAAGATTTAATGCTGTCATTCAGGATTACACTCGACTCCATGAGTGAAAGGATTGACCCGTACTTGATCTGGAGGGCTCGAGCTTCATTTTAAAGGAACAACTGGTGTGGTGGTGTGACAGCTAATGTCCAGAGGAATATTTTCATTGCCCTGCCGCAATATGCTCTGGATCTGCACATTGTGTTTAAGTCCACAAGTTTTTTGTGAAGTGGTTCGAGGTGTAAAACTCCATTTCCTAAAAACTGTAAATTTAATTGAATGCTATGATTTTCAAAAAATGGAAACCTGATATTTTATTGAAATGACACAAAGACAACATATTAAATGTTGACATTTAGAAATGTCATTGGTTTTGTATAATGCTAAGCTCTTTCTGAATTTCATGACACCAACACCTTTCAAAAAAGTTTGTACAGTGGCAAAAAAGATGGGAAAAGTTGTAAAATACTTAAAAAAAAGATGGACAATCTCACCGTTCTTCAGCAGAATCAGAATCAGGGTTTTTTTGCCAATACATTTACACATACAAGGAATTTGACTTGATGTATTGGTGCTAAACAATTAATTAATGAACAGGTTAGTAACATGATTAGGTATAAAAGGAGCAACCCGGGGTCCACAATACATCTGTGCCAGGCCCAGCACATAGTGCAACAATAATAAGCTGTATTAGCTATGACAACTTTATTCCATGAGACTATGCAAATCCAGTAACATGATCACTGGTGCACGTAAATGCTGTTGTTTCCGCTGTTGCCCTGACATTACTCTGGTTGCTAAGCAACCTGGCCCCTGGAGATTGCGTCTGGATATCGTTTCAAACAGGAGGTGTTGTTTCTCAATGAGAGGAGGTTAAACTATCAAACCTCTTTAAGATCAAATGAGTGTCTTACTTTGTCATCATCCATCATTAGATGACAGCAAATAACATCTTAGCTTTATTACATTGCATTTTTAGAAAAGGTGGATAAAAATGAATGGCAGGGTTAGAGATGCACAGACAGATAGAATGTCTAAAACCAAAGGGAGGACTAGGCCTACGTAATCTGCAACTTTACACGGCTCAATTACAAGAGAGGATTGTATGGTTTGTTGTCTGATTATTCAAGGATATAAAGTCCAGCATGGAAACAAGCAACAGTGATTATCAATCTAATTTGAAGGATTAAATCAGGAGGACATCTCCTGGTCAAAGACTATATCAGCCGTGTAATGACTTCAAACACTCGTGTAGGACATTGCATGACTATGTTTAAGTCTCAAAAAGGAATATTGTAATATTAGTCATTTTATTATGTCATAAGTAAACGTAGACGTGATGTTACGTATGTACAAAGATGGAAGAAACACAGCAGGGGTGATTCATACTGATGAAAGGAAACTAATGGGTTAACTTTTATGGGTGGGACAGGCTTAATGTTTTGGATCTACTGCTGGGAAAGTAACTTACTTGATATATAATTCATATATATTGACACAGCTCTGTTCAGCTTCTGCCCAGCTCTCATGAAAATGGACTTAAACAGTGTTTGACTGATACAGTTCCCTTGTTGCTTCTGGCTTTACATTAAGATTTCATGGACATTAAACGCCCTCATAACTCCCCGGATGCTCATGAGTGAAGCCAGACACAAATACTCTGACACTGATCTGACTTCATGTCTGATGTGGGATCAGAGTTTGTGTGATCGTTCCTCCTGTGTAGCTTCAGACAGAAACATAACAAGACAAAAGACAGTGACCACTGACTTGATGATCTGTTGACAGCTTGCCTTTCTTCATGTTTTCATTCAGTATGTGGGTCATCAGTGGAGCCCTCAGTATTTCATGCTACTCAATACAACACCTGGCAACAGCTGCATGGCAACTGTGGCCCAGCAACCATGCCAAGCGCTGAGTCACAACCAGCCGTGCACACCCAGTGGGGCCTGGTCCACTGGGCTGCATGAACAGGAACCAGAGGCTTACAGGGCTTAGAGTTGGAGCCCAGAGGCAGAATACACACACACACACATACACACATTTCAACATGCTCTAACTGAACGCCTGCACTAAATATATATTAATGATGTTTATGTGAGTGCTTTGGTAATACTCAGTTTTGTATGCATAGCTGTCCATTCTTGCTACTCTATAGCAAACATGACTCTGTTTCCAGCTATAACATGTTTATTTAGGCACTCAGCTGTAGTGTCTGGTGAGTAGTTAGAAGTAGCTAGCTTTTTTTTCTTTTTTTGCAAGCCTTGTCCTCAAAGAAAAAGGCCCAGAGAAGGTGATTAGCTGCTCCATTTTGTTTCTTTGCTTTGCTTCTTCTCTATATGTACCTACATGTGGCGATGTGTGGCTTCACACATGCTGAAACAGCTTCCCTCCCCTGGATTTTTGTCAGCATTTTATGACTTTTTTTCCTCTTTGAATGTTTTAAAGCAGTTTGCCCGTCTCTTTGCAGTACAAAAAAAAAAACTCCACACCACAGTTGACCTTGAAAGTGCCAACACTTTTACTCCGTAGTACTGCTTTTCATTCTGTTTGACATTTAAACAAACCAACCACGCTGCTGCAAGATTTTTTACTGTCTAGTTAATGAGTGTCACCTCACACACTCCCAGGTCTATAAACCAGTTTGTCTCCCCAGTAGCACCTATTCATAATGTGTGCTTTGGTGATGAAGCCCTCTGCTGCTCTCCTCTGTCTCTGGTTCTGGCTAAACACTGGCATCAATGCTGCTCAAAAGGGTAAGTGATGAAGGATGCCTTGTAGGAAAGGCAGAAACACACTCTCTTGTATAACAGCTAAATAGTCTTCATGCCCGATGGAATTTATTTGACCAGCCTGTGGAGATATCGTCCTGTCTGTCAGGTTCAAAGTGTGGAAATCCTCTGCTGTGGAGCCCACTGGTGCACCCTTTAAGGGTTGTTGGAGGGACTGAGGCCGTTTACGGATCGCATCCATGGCTGGTAATTGGTCAACAGCTCATCTTTCAATGTTTTAGTCTGTTGTGTTTTCTAGAGTTCACTGAGTGAGGTGTTTTTTTACTTACCTGTTAAATGCAGAGACATTTCATTTGCATGTTTTCTTTCTTTATCTGATGAGCCCTGATGCTGTCAGTGAGCTATCATTTTTCACACAGACTAACCTCACCACACCATTTGCCCATAACTGTTATTTCCTGTTCACAAGTAAAAGGTGTTCAGCCGCAGGGTGTTGAGTAAAGTGTTGATCAGCTAAAGAACCATTACTGTTGAATCAAATGACTCTCTACAGTCATATGATGTACTCAAAATAAAACATGTGAATGTCACAGTATTTCTCCACCTTGCTACTACAACTGCAGTTTGTATTATTATTAATTTACTTCCTTTTAAATGTAATACCAATTTTATTTATTTGGCATTACTTGCCTCTTGTCATTGCCAAGAATTCATAAAAAACAAGCAAATGATAAACAACAAAGAGCAGGGAGATCTAAAATCAGATCCTAGCAAAATATAAGCCATGCTAGCATTGTATGCAACGGCAATGTAAGTTGCTCTTCTTACTATCAACATTGACCTGGAAGGTGTGATTGCATGCAACTCTGTGGTGGCGAGGACTTAATTCTTGGCCCAAGGCTAAGAGATTGACAGGAAAGTGAGTCAATATGGTGGTGGCTTTAAGATTTCTTCTCTTTATACTGTGACCTCCAGTATGAATAAAAGCCTTTTTAGAGTCTGCCAAGCCATGAGGATGAGGGTTAGCACGTCTAATCTGAGGCAAAGGACTCTGATAGCTGAAGGAGGGGGACTGCTCCCTTTGGGACTAGTTCACATACCAGCCTAGAGTTTTAAAAAGCAGCCAGTTAGCCCGTCTCTGTACTGTTTAATGCAACGGCTATGAGGAAGAGGACGGTGACAGATGTAGCTAATATGAGAAAAATAGAGGGTGAATGAGCATGAAGCAGAGTGTACATCCCTCTTGATATTCATAACAGATTGTTACTTAATGTTCAGCTGTGTTGTTATTACTGTCGTCGTTGTCTCATGTTTAGCAGTTTTACCAGGTGCAGAAAGTCATCAAAACAAGGTTATGTCTTAGGTTTGCATACAAATAAATAAATAAATCCATCTTTCCTTGTCAATCTTCAAGTGAGTTTCATAAATTAGGAACCATACAAATCTCAACTAGCATGTAATAAATGACCCTCTCCAATGTAGCCAATTAGCCATAGCAGGCAACAGTGACAGGCAGAGACCTCCAGTAGAACCAGTTTCATTGGTTAACAGCCAAGACAGGATGGGCTGAGAAAGTGCAGAGTTGTGAGGTGTCAGCAGTATTGCAAGTTTTTCAGGTGTTGCACTGAGCTTTCAAAAGGCTCGAAATCAGAGCCAAAGAATTACTACTCAATCTGCATGCAAACCCTCACCAACAGTCATGAGCTTTGAATAGGCTTAGTGCCAGAAAGAAAGAGATTACAGATATGGAGACGTGAAGTAAGTTTCACCTGCTTTTTGTAACATAACAAAGAGTAAGGTCTTTTACCTGCTTTTTGTAAAGTGTCTCCAGATAACACTTAAAACACTTATACAAATAAAAATTGATTGAATTGATTGATGCTATAAATCTGCACACTTGCTGACATCATGCAGGGTGATGTTTAATTTCTCTCAAGCTGTGGTATCTTGATTTAGGTTTCCCTGAAATACAGGGGCTCTCATTTCTGTGGAGGGGCCATCCTGACTGATCGTTGGATAATGACCGCAGCACACTGCTTTGCAACTCTGTCAAAGTAAGGTTCTTTTATGTGTCCTATTCATTTCTCTGTAAAGCTGCTGTTTCACTTCATGCCACAAATGCCTGTGCTTCTGTCGTTGTATGTTTTTTATATAAATAATACCAAAATGAAGTATGCTATCATTTGTACTTTTCTGTTCTGTGTAGAGGGTTCCTCAGTGGTGTGAGAGTGGTGGTGGGAGAGTTTGACCAGAGAGTAGGAGATGAAGAGGAGCAGGTCTTTCTCATCAAGTCTGTTTCAGTCCATGAGAAGTACCATCATGCTTTGCCTATGACCTATGACATAGCTCTAATCAAGCTGGACCAACCCATTCAACTGGGCAGGTTTCCGTGTAGATGAATAGTTGGCTATAGTTACTGAATCACTGAAAAAAAGTTTTTGCTTGTTAGTCACTGATGACTGATTTTCCCCCAACTGTAGCCAGTGTCCAGCCAATATGTCTGCCTTTGCCTGATGACAGCACTGCACCCACCTCATGCATTGTAGGTGGATGGGGAAGGATGAGGGAGAGTGAGTAGTTCTCTCACTCCCAACAAAAATTGTTAAAGCAGACATGAGTTTTTTTTTCTTATATGCAATTCTCTGTTTACCTAGAGGGACGTCCTTCTGCTGTGCTGAGGGAAGTCCAGTTAGACGTGGTGGATCCAGCAAAATGTAGATTTATCCTTCAGACTGTCAAAAGTTCAATTCTTATCCAGAGACCAGCTTGGCCTCTGCCAGCCATGACAGTTCTGTGTGCGGGGTCGGAGAGAGGAGGGAGAGACACCTGCCAGGTAAAAACAGATAAAAGGACTGTCATCAACATTCACAGCCCAATTCTACCAGAGCTTCTAAAAGCAGTCATGTTTAACTAATACTGTACATGGAAACATATATGTTTATTTAAAATATACAAACAAACAGGGGTGGGATCAGAGGGGTAGCAAGGGGTGGCATGGGCCCCCCTTGAAATCAGATTGGTAACCCCTGGTGCCATCCCAAAATTCCAAATTACAACTGGCTAGATGAAGGACTTCAGTTAAAATTAACTATTTGGGCTATGTTTCAACAGACTGCTGATAGTTTTCTCTTCATGTTGCATATTTTCTTTTGTACTTCAAACTTTAAAGAAATAGTTTTCCAATCTATTTCAGAAGACAGATGTGTAAGAAAAGAACAAGTTCATGAAAATTTGTATGAAAACTCCTGCCTACTTTCTAACTTCCAGTGGTATATGGTTAAATGGACTCTAGTCTTCTGACTACTCCAAACAATTTTATACCCCAGGTCACACCTACCCATTTACACCCAGACACTCACTGATAGAATAGAATAAATCTTTATTGTCCACTAGAGGTGGAAATTTGCCGTAGGCTCTCCATATAAAACAGTATAAAAACATTCAGGCCATCAATAACACAGAACAGAGCAGCTAGGTTCACACTGATGGTAGATGCTGCTATAAATAATCCATCACTATTAGCTACTCCCGTTCATACTCATTCCCACTCTGCTGACGATACAGCGGAATCAACTTGGAGTTAAGTGTCTTGCCCAAGGGCACATGGAGAAGTTGGGGATCAAACCCCGGTTGAGATACAACTGACTCTACCACTGAGCCACAGCCACCCCTATGAACTAATTAACAATCTTTCTTTACCCTAACATTGCCAAAAATATATTTTGAAGTTAGATAGTGTGCTGGAGTTTTAGTATTTAACTTTGACTTTAGGTATAAATCTTTATTTTGAGAATAAGGAATCTAAGAAGATTTATATGTTGCTGTTCTCTTGTGTTACTTAAAATTAGAAGTGATTTGTGGAGAATAAAGGATAGCCTAAATAAACCAAGTTCATATGTGCATGTGTGCACATAAATTTAATGCCACTCCTGCATAAAGCCTGGTTTTGCCCCCACTCTACACGCTCCTGTAAACAATAATTTGTTTCGCTCCTACATTCTGTTATTCATCCTCTCTCCAGGGAGACTCCGGGGGTCCTCTGGTATGTCCGAAAAGTTCAGGCAGCAGTCACTGGATAGTGCTGGGTGTGACTTCCTGGGGGAAAGAATGTGGTCGGAGCTGGGAAAACAACAGCAGCCGCCCACCTTCAAGAAGAGGATCTCCAGGGGTTTTCACTGATGTCAGGCTGCTGCTGCCCTGGATTAAGCACAAACTGAGAGAGGGTGAGATACTGTACATTTTTTCAGATTTGTTCTACTCAGGCTGATCCTCCCTCAGAAATCACAATATTGACCCTTCATTAGCACATCAAAAATTGTGATTGTTTGACCATTTTTTTTACTCTTACGTGCCCATGGTGACTCTATTTATTTGTATTATTGAGTTACTTTTTGGTGTCAAATGGCTTCATATGACCCTTCAGAATAAGACGGGTGGGCTGTATTGTGTCTGTTGACCTGCAACACATAGACAAGACAGTTTACGCCTGCAGTGGAAACATTATCATTTGTTTGGAATGGTGTTTTAAACGACAGATGTCGTAATGCCCTCTAATTTTAGAATTGTTTATGTTTTTCATCTCCCAATTTAACTTTCTTTAGATGCAATAAAGTCTAACATGTTCTCATCTGATTAGTCTTTGATATTAGATTGATAATGGGTGTAATGGGTGTATGGATAAGGTAAATAAATATTCCAGGTCATATTCATAAATTGATATAAAATCTGATTTTAGCAATGGTATAATATTGGGATTGGCTTTTTCTGATACAGGTTCTTTTTTTCTTTGTACTTTGCTTTTTTGCTTTAGCTGATGGGCAACAGTCAGGAACAACTTCAACATCAAGTGAGTCGTAGCATCTCTTATTCTTAAAGATTTCGGAATGCTTTCTGATGTTCTCAGTATTTTGTGTGTGTGTGTGTGTGTGTGTGTGTGTGTGTGTGTGTGTGTGTGTGTGTGTGTGTGTGTGTGTGTGTGTGTTACAGATCCTTGCAGTGTGAGGGATGGGCCTGTTATTGACAGCCAGGGTGTAATCAGAAACCCCACCTTACTTGGTAATCACTATGACAACAACCAGTGAGTTGACACCGAGGGCCGGAGAGAGGGGCTTTGATAGCTATTGGTTTAAACCGTGACTTAATTTCACCCCAATAAACTGTTTACACGACTACAAACGTTAGCTCTGGGTTGCATGCAGGTAGAGAAGGAAAATGAATGAAACAATAAATCACTGTGTTACAGAGATCGTGTCTGTGTGTATCCTCAGGCTGTGTGTGTGGAGCATCAGTGGGCTTCCAGGTCATAGTCTTCTATTGGAGTTTGATTATTTAGATCTGGAGAATGACACTCACTGTCGCTATGATCGGCTCACTGTTTCAGTTGGGACCCATCGACCTGTTGGTGAGTTTAAAACACACACACACACACACACACACACACACACACACACACACACACACACACACACACACACACACATAAAGGGGGGAGGGCATGATTAACCTGGTTTAGCAGATTTAAAGTGTAGGAAATTATCTGGCCTGGCTCTGTCCAATGTGAAGTGCATCGACCAAGTTTTCTTGTTTTTCACCTTGTGTTTGGTTTTACTCTGCATGAACAGAATTTTAAAATAAAAATAAAAAATTGCATTAGTGGTGAATTTAGTGTTGGGCCCAAATACATTCTAATTGCCCATGTCATAAATTAATCGGGTTTAGCTTTGTGTTGTTGTTTATTCCATGGTTCAGATTTGTTTCCTGTTTTATTCTTGTCTTTTTATCCTTGTGTTCCTGTTTTCCTTATGTGCATATGACTGGGTTGAGTTTTTAATGTTTCCTGTTTTATTTTGTAGTTCTGTTCCTCTGTGTTTTACTTTCTACATTTGGGTGTTTCCCCACTTTTAGTTTCACCTGTGTCTTGTTCCTCACACCTGCAGTGGCCGAGTCCCTGCCTAATAAGTTTCTGTATACCTTCACTCATGATGTCAGTTCATTGTCTAACCTTTCCGACTTAATGTATGTATTTATTCCCTGTGAACTCTCCTTGTTTGTGGATTTTGCTTGTGGCTCCATATGTTTTCTCACATCAGTGGACTTTTTGTTGGATTTTGCAGTTTTGCTCTGTTAGTTAAAATAAATCATTTTTTGTTCAGTCCTGTTTCCTTGTTTTTTACACTCCACGAACTGACGAATAAGGATCCAGAAGGCAATTCAATTGATGATGAACCTTTTGAGTTCCACTTTTGAGTTCCATCGAACCAGAGATCCATCCTCAAAGCTCCCCAGTCTCTCAACCTCCCAGTGCCCAAGAGCCTTGGCCTCCCAGATCTCAGTGCCCCAGTTTCAGAAAAACCCAGTCTGCCCCCTGTTCCCACTATGTGCCTCCAGCCCCACTGTTCTGGTTGAGCACCCCCGGCCCCTTCCTGCAGAGCAATGCTGGGCTATAGTTCCAGAATGGCGATTCCATCACAGATTCCCCCTGGAAGCTAGGCTAACTATTGGTCTCTCCTCCATGGTCCAGCTAACTCCTGGTTCTCCTTTGGCAGCCCAACCTACTCCGGGTCCGGCCAAACCCTGCTCTCGGTTCTCCATCGGCAATCATGTCGACCCCTGCTTCTGGTCCCCCATCTATGGTCCTATTCACACCTGTTCCTGAGCCTCATAGCCACCATCCCAACCTGCTCTACCGGTCTCATCGGTCCCCTGGCTGCCCTCTGGACCTGCTCCCAGTCATCCACCTGATCAATTCCACCCCTGAACTCTGACTCTCTTCTAACTGACGCTCTGGTTTGTTTTTGTAGTTCATAAAGAGACATCTGTATTAGCATGTTTCATAACCAGCTAAAAGCTCCTGTAATGAGCATTCATTCTGTCATAATTCCCACTAAAACCACATTGTTCAACATTCCTTGCCCCAGTAAAAAACTTGATGAAAGGACCTCTTCTCATCTTCTCTTCTGAGGGTACAAAACAGGGCCTCCTGTATATTATCCCAACTGTCTCCTCCCAGTATATCCTGTCTTTGTTCAGTTACTGTACAAATAAAAGTAAGATGAAAACAATCTCTAAAAAGAAAAACAAATTGTCTCTGTTTTTTAAAGGGATTTTCTGTGGAAGTGTTCTACCTGGCCCAGTGCTCCTGAATAACTCCCAGAATGCAACACTCCTCTTTTCCTCAGACATTAACCAGGCAGGAGGTGGCTTTGTCATTAGGCATCGTGCTGTCCAGGGACACTCTGATCCAGGTGAGAGGCACACACACACATGACAATGACACATAGTCTCTTCATGTAATTCAGAGTTATACATCATGTGCAGTTCAGTACATCAGGCCAAAA